>NC_053494.1:12745588-12755793 GCF_905171775.1 Rana temporaria | reverse complement strand
CTGGATCATCCAAATGGTCATTGGCAAACTTAAGACGGGCCTTGACATGTGCTGGTTTAAGCAGGGGAACCTTCCGTGCCATGCATGATTTCAAACCATGATGTCTTAGTGTATTACCAACAGTAACCTTGGAAACGGTGGTCCCAGCTCTTTTCAGGTCATTGACCAGCTCCTCCCGTGTAGTCCTGGGCTGATTTCTCACCTTTCTTAGGATCATTGAGACCCCACGAGGTGAGATTTTGCATGGAGCCCCAGTCCGAGGGAGATTGACAGTCATGTTTAGCTTCTTCCATTTTCTAATGATTGCTTCAACAGTGGACCTTTTTTCACCAAGCTGCTTGGCAATTTCCCCGTAGCCCTTTCCAGCCTTGTGGAGGTGTACAATTTTGTCTCTAGTGTCTTTGGACAGCTCTTTGGTCTTGGCCATGTTAGTAGTTGGATTCTTACTGATTGTATGGGGTGGACAGGTGTCTTTATGCAGCTAATGACCTCAAACAGGTGCATCTAATTTAGGATAATAAATGGAGTGGAGGTGGACATTTTAAAGGCAGACTAACAGGTCTTTGAGGGTCAGAATTCTAGCTGATAGACAGGTGTTCAAATACTTATTTGCAGCTGTATCATACAAATAAATAGTTAAAAAATCATAAATTGTGATTTCTGGAATTTTTTTTTTGATTATGTCTCTCACAGTGGACATGCACCTACGATGACAATTTCAGACCCCTCCATGATTTCCAAGTGGGAGAACTTGCAAAATAGCAGGGTGTTCAAATACTTATTTTCCTCACTGTATATATATTAGTTGTGTTCATTAGGTAAAGTTTATTGGAATAGCAATGTATTTCTTACTGTGTTTAAAAGCCTATACTTTGATGTATCAGACATGGGATGTGACCATTCAACATCCTATGTCTGAACAAAAGCCATTCACACCTTTAGCTGTGAATAGGCTCATCTCTGGGTTTTTCCCAGAGAAATCTGGAAGTGACATGTAGAAGCTAAAATGACCATCTGTGGTCATGAATGAAGCCACTATCAGAGTGCCTCCCTTTTTCTAAAGTGTATAAATTGCATAGAGGCTTAGAACTCAATAGAACAGTTTATTTTGAAATGTATGCATTGCACACTGTTCTCCAAGCTTTCAGATTTTCTGGAAGCTTGCTTGTATATTAAATACATCTTTTTGAAATCAATTTGGATTCAACAGTCAACGTTACTGAAGAAACTTTAAGTTAAAGTTTCTTCCCCGTCAATTTGGTCCTTCGAGCTGGGAAAGAAATACTCTACAGCACGCCGCTGAGAAACGGAACAACACAGGCTGGGAGGTCATTGCAACTGGATAAGGTAAGCTAAACTTTCTGCTTGCTGTGATCTTCCCATTTGTGCTGGTCTGTGTAAGAAGGTGTGCTGTAAGAGATTCTCTTTTTCAAGAACCTTGACTGTTGAAAAATGTGTTATTTTTCTTTATAACGTTTTTACCTTTCATACTATCTGTGCTATTACTGTCCTTTGTATGAATGCTCTGTGTGAACGGTCTGCTCTATATCAGATGCAGTAAATGTTGAGATAGAATTTCTGCATTTCCTGCGACTAGGCGACTAGCCAGGTCAGAGATTTGGGTTTTCGGACTCAAGGGACCATAGGCTGTGGTTGATAAGGTACTTGTGTGGGGAGACCGGAGTTTATAGCTCAGGGTGATGGCCTGCTTAAAAAGCAGTGCTGCTCGAATCACAAGTACCAGACTCGCATGAAAAAAAAAAAAAAAAAAAAAAAAACTGTCTTCTTTTCGCTTGTGCGCAATTCTCTATAAAATCGTACAATAAGCAGAAATACTATCTCTCCTATTCCGCACAGTGTCTATAAACTGCTGTGGAAGACTCTTAGGGAAACCAAGTTGTCAGATTCTGTACTCTATAACGTTCTCCTATTTAATATTATGCTAAGTGTGTATCCTGCATAAGTGACCTGTCTAAAGGGAGTGTTTTTATTGTTTTTTTTTTTTTTTTTACATTCTTAAACTGTCTGTGTGACCTCACTCAGTCTGTGTGATTGATTTATAGTGTATTGTCTGGTATATTCCTGGCCAGGATAGAGTCCAAACAATACAGTTCCTGCTATAACTGGGGTCGCTGTGTCTGTATGACATGGGGTCTTAGGTATAGATTAATTCTTCAGGAAGTCTGGGAATTGTACCACTGCGTACACCCCAGAAGAGGATCTGTGTAAATCCCATTGTGAACCCTTCCTGGTCGGCCAAAGAGTATATGATATATAACTTTGGAAAAGGAACGGTTCATCCCTTGAAGAAATGGAATAGAGGCCCACAGGGGTTTATTCTGGAATGAATGTAAAAACCACTATTTTTAAAACAAGAAAAGACAAGCAGGCATTAGACGGGCTAGTCAGTGTTGTGAAATCATGCTAAAAACTAGATTAAAAGTAACCTATTGCCCTGTGAGAAAGTTATATGAATACAGTCCTGAAGAACTTGATGACAATATTGCTGTAATGACTGTAAGCAGATTAGACCCTACATTACCACCCCCACCTACCACTAGTGATGAAAGGGCAGCGAACAGTTCCACTGTGCATAACTTATCTGCACCCCCACCCCTACCCCCCCACCCAGAACCAACAATAGGTGCAGATTCAAAAATACCACTAGCAGAGGGATTCTCAGCCATCCTAAACCCCCCCCCCCCTCAAGAAGACCTGTGATAACACATCAGTCTCCCATGTCCCCTTATGCAGCCAATCAATCAAATTTTTGGGGGCCTGTGAGATCTCAATTTACATCACCAAATGATGGGGCAAGGCATGTACCCCTCATTAACTCTGATTTACAGATAATTATAAAAACCATGCCTGACCTTAAGAGAAATCCACATGCTTTCACTCAAAAGATGAAAGCATTACAAATTGCTCACCAGTGTTCAGCATATGATATCTACATAGCTTGTTGTGCATGCCTGGGTGTCCAAATCACTAATCAAATTATTGATAACAGTGACAGTCTTAAAGAACACATACCAAATATTGATGTAAAAAAAGGTGAGGAATGGATTAACATCTTCTGTACAGAAGTACAAAAACAATACAAGGGGGGTGACTGGGCTGGTCTGTTGCAAACAACTCAGGGTGCAAATGAGACATGTGATATGTTCTTTCAAAGAATGAGTGAGCATGTTACTGCATGTTGTCAGAATGCAAATGAGCAAGTAAATGATGAAATCCTTAGAAGTGCTTTGATGAGTGGCTTTAACAAAAAAGTGAGGGACAGAATAAAGCTAATAAGACCAGAATGGAGGAGAATGGGGTCCCTTTCTATAATGGATTTAGCTAGAAACATGGAACTTGATATAGAGGATAAAGAGAAAGCCAGAACACAAAAAGTAATGTATGTAAGTCCTGTAGGTCCTAATGGTATATTTATACCTGCAAACCATTTTAAATCAGGAAAACATGATGTCTCTAAAGTGACATGTTACAGATGTCGAAAAAGAGGCCATTATGCTAAATCTTGCAAAAATTAGCAAGCTAAACCTCTAAATGAACTTAAACTAGCATCTCAAAGGTAATAATAACAACCAAGATGCTTTTGTACCACGAGAAGGCCAAGAAAAAAAATAAAAAAAAATAAAAATAAAAAAAATAGGGGAAAAGTGCAGTTTTACTAGAGAAATGTGCTAATATTTTTGTCTACAGGGTATAGCTGGCTAAGTGTGAAAGTTATGTTTGATGTACGAAGTGTGTGAGACCCATGGATGTGATGTTGGATGACTGTTTTGGGGTGAACCTCCACGTTAAGGGTGGGGACTGATGAATATGAAATAATAATACTAACACCTTATGAATTTTGGTGGCATGATGATTTAGTTTATGTTTGTTATGTATGTTTTAAAGTGATGTGACAGTGCCACAAGGACAATCAACGGTAACAAGTCAGTGGCATGTTGGTCGTTGGACATTTGTCTTTAGAAGCAAGACAAATATTTTGTCTGTAAATTGGGACTAAAAAAATGTATTTCTGACTTAAAATCCTAAAATAGATCTATATAATTGGGGTATAAAATAATAAATAAATCGTGTGCAATGTGTTGTTATTTAAATATTAGAAATAAAACATAATAAAAATATATTTACTTATTTTAAAAAGAAAAAAGGTATCATGTGGACATTGGAGCCACACTTGATAACATTAATAAGAATAATAATAAGTGAAATATTAAAAGATTAGTGACATAAAATAAACCTTTTTACTAATAATTAAAATAAAAATAAATAAATAAACAAATGAGGATTGGTGTTTTATAGTTCTTTCATTGATGTGTGTTCTCAGCTGCTGACAACCCAAATGACCCCCCCTTCATTCCTGTAAGAGTGTGTGAACAGCTGTATTATCATGCAAATTGAAGTGAGCAGATTGAAGTTGTAAAAAATAAAAATAAAATGCCTCCAATCTATAGAATATATATATGGATAATGTATATTTACATGTATGTGTTTGTATTAACATTAATCTTTGTTTCCATAGAAAAAAAAAAAAAAAACAGTTTTTGAAGAGTTTTCCAATATACTCAGTATAGGTGAAGTATAATTGTCGTGCAAGACAAAGGGGGAACTTATAAAAAATGTTTTTTTGTTTTGAGCTGCTCATTTTTAAACCATGGTGAATAATAATAGTTTATATATATATATATATGTATGTGTGTATGTGTATATATATATATATATATATATGTGTGTAGTAATGGTATACCATACATAGAAAAAAACACGTGGTTGTAATAGTTTGACGTCAAACAATTTTTTTTTTTTTGGTATTAGAAAACGTGCACTGTTAAAATATTTAAAGAAAATGTTCAAAATGCTTACTGTATGCTAAATATCTCTAACCTTTGGTTTGTTTTCAGGAGGAAAATATAATGTGTTTTGTTACTAAAATTTTGATGCTTATTTCTCAGATTAAGCCTTATGCCCTGGATTGATTTGTTCAAGGTCTTCAGAACAGAAGAAAACCACAGCCTTCAAAGACAATTCCCTTTTTGAGGAGTATTTTTTTTTTTTTATCTATTTATATATAAACATGAGTTTCAAACCCCCCCACTAGCTAAATCTGTACTGCCCTACATTTTTTTATCTGACATAAATGAGATTTAACAAGTTCTAATGACCTAAACCACAGGTTTCAGGCCCAAAGCCCGCGGGCCAAATCCGGCCCTCCAGGCCATGTCATGTGGCCCTCATGCAGCTTCGGCCCTCCTCTGGTACTCCTCCGGACCCTTGCTTTCTGTTTTTAAGCAATGCCAGCTTTTTCCCAGCAGCGGCATGGGGAAAGGGGGGTGCACTGTAATATGGGGGAGAATGGGGGACTCAGCTTCTGATGGTGGGGTGGCTCTTGACATCTAGTGTGAGGGGAGGGGATACGCTGGATATCTAGTCTTATAGATACAACCAGCCCTTTTACCCTTTTGAGGGTGATGCTGATGCAGTCCATGATAAAATTGAGTTTGACACCCCTGCCCTAGAGAATTAAAGGTCCACTGTCTTGGGCTATGTTTCCACTATAATGACCCCCAAAATCACATGATTCAGAGACTCTGGATTGTGACTTTGGTCCAAATTTATAGTCCCCGTCAAGGTAGTGCAGGAATCTTTTAAAAGTCGCTGCAACTTTAAATCGCAATAGTGGGAACTGAGCCTTATACAGTTTTTGTATATTATTTTATGATAAAAAAAGGTTTGATAAGATTGAATTGAATAACTGTTGCTCTAGTATAAAAAAAAAAAAAGTAATGAATGTATTACTACATGCATGTTAGTGTCACTACAGTGAGTGTTAAGATTACTGGGGTATTATTAAGAGTTTAAACTAGGCCTATGTCTCAGATCTTCAGCTTTTCTACAGATCTGTCTCCTCCATTACAAAAAAAGTGTTTAAAACTAGTTTAACGTCCTGCTAATTGAATTAGCTACATGCCCAGCCAGTACTGCCTTTTTAAGCTGAAACAGATTGCCTTGGGCTTTGCATAATAATGTCCCAAGCAAGTCTGCCTTTGTGTCTCCAAGTGTATTTGAAGCCAGTTTCCTGTGCGGGGTCACAATATATGGCTACTCATTTCTAGCTGTATTATATGTCTGGGCATATGTGTCTCCAATGTCTGTGTGTCCAGGCACACACTCCCTACTGTTTAGTGATTCCAGCATCTCAGCACTGCAAGGGATTCTCATGTGTTCATTGGCCTTTAGTGCTAGGTATCATTCCTGCCTTAGAATCCTTGTATACATCAACTGTATCTTGTGTATCTGACCTCCTATGAACCATGATGCTCAGTGCTGCACTATGCTCCTGTTATTTCTGTATTCTGTGATCCCTTGTCTATGTTCCTGTAGGATCATTGATCCAGGCCATATGTTCCCCTTCGGAGAAGCCTATTGTTTATGATAAATGTCTTATTGAATTTAGAATAATGTGGACAGTTTAGTTGGATGACAGTTGAATAACATTTTATTGTAAATGAGAATGGTTTCTCCTTGTATAAATATTTACTTTTTATTTTTATTTTTCCTTCTAGGTCATATTGCCTCTAAAACATACATTTACTTCAGCAGTAAAAGAAAACTCAAAAGGCTTTATGGGCATTTTTTTGTTGATAATCATGTTTTGGGACTAGCAATCTCTGAC
Organism: Rana temporaria; assembly: GCF_905171775.1. NCBI lineage: Eukaryota > Metazoa > Chordata > Amphibia > Anura > Ranidae > Rana > Rana temporaria. The sequence continues at coordinate 12,749,105 of NC_053494.1, read as the reverse complement.
ACCATCCCTCCACCATCCCTCCACCATCCCTCCACCATCCCTCCACCATCCCTCCTCATGCCATCAGTCACGAACACCATTGATAAAAAAGAGTGCTTTCAAAAAAACTTGTGTCTAAAGAACTTTGATACCTACCATGTCAGTAACAAGGTATTTTATCGTGTGGATTGGAAAAAAAATCCTGAAAAAAAGAAGATTAAAATCTGCACATTTATAAAAAATTATTTTATCGTATGGATTGCAAAGATCCTGAAGGAAAGCTGCACATTTATCAGAAATCTGTTTAATCATGTGGATTGAGAAAAATCCTGAAGAAGATTACATGGTGCACACCTACCGGAGGTCTATGTGGACTACGATAGTCCTGAAGAAAATTATGTACATTATATGCGCTCTTAAGGTGTTTCCGTGGCGTCTCATGAAAGAATAGCCTGTGACAGTTACAGCAGAGGAATCAACTATAGACTTGGTGTTCATGCATTGTTAGACCAAAACATAATATTTTCATTTTGTTTAGATCTTTTGGTATTTTTTAGCCTTGACAAAGCAAAATGAGATTTTTCTGCAGAAGTAAATTGGGTACATAAATTAGGAAAAATATGAACTAGAAACCAAATGAATATTTCACGTAAGATTAGGCAGTTAGAGGGACATGTTGGAATTTAGGACTTATAATTGTATATGATGTTAGGTTTTGTATGTGTTATGAAACTTAGTTTTTTTCCATCTTCCCCATTATCATGACAAATAATGTTCACGTCTAGTTAGGCCCTTTACAGCTTTAACTGTCTAAAAAAAAAAAAGAATCTTTACACTGAATAGTCAAGAACTGTCCACAACCAATATATGAATTGTTATAGTGCTGTTATGTTTTGTTGATTATGTGGTCAATTTCTAATTTGACCAAGAGATGGGATTGATCGGGTAAATAGAATAGCCATTTATTTAATCAAACATTTATTCACAATTATCAAAGCATGTGTTTCTGTTGTGTATGTGTATGTATGTGTGTATGTGGATATATATGTATATATGTATGTGTATGTCCATGTATATGTGTATGTATGTATATATATGTATATGTATGTATATATATATATATATATATATTAGTTGTGTTCATTAGGTAAAGTTTATTGGAATAGCAATGTATTTCTTACTGTGTTTAAAAGCCTATACTTTGATGTATCAGACATGGGATGTGACCATTCAACATCCTATGTCTGAACAAAAGCCATTCACACCTTTAGCTGTGAATAGGCTCATCTCTGGGTTTTTCCCAGAGAAATCTGGAAGTGACATGTAGAAGCTAAAATGACCATCTGTGGTCATGAATGAAGCCACTATCAGAGTGCCTCCCTTTTTCTAAAGTGTATAAATTGCATAGAGGCTTAGAACTCAATAGAACAGTTTATTTTGAAATGTATGCATTGCACACTGTTCTCCAAGCTTTCAGATTTTCTGGAAGCTTGCTTGTATATTAAATACATCTTTTTGAAATCAATTTGGATTCAACAGTCAACGTTACTGAAGAAACTTTAAGTTAAAGTTTCTTCCCCGTCAACTTCCACAGAGATCCTAGGATTCTTCGGCAGCGACTTTTCTTTCTTCTAGTCTTGTCTTTTTCAGAATTGTCTTTCCATTCGCTTCCTTCTCCTGTGCGTTCTTCCCCTTCGCATCCATCTCCTGTGTGTACTACCACTTCCCTTCCCTCTGCTGTACTTTCTTCCCCTTCCCTTCCCTCTCCTGTGCTTTCTTTCCCTTCCCCTCCCTCTCCTGTGCTTTCTTTCCCTTCCCCTCCCTCTCCTGTGCTTTCTTCCCCTTCCCCTCCCTCTCCTGTGCTTTCTTCCCCTTCACTTCCCTCTCCTGTGCTTTCTTCCCCTTCACTTCCCTCTCCTGTGCTTTCTTCCCCTTCCCTTCCCTCTCCTGTGCTTTCTTTCCCTTCACTTCCCTCTCCTGTGCTTTCTTCCCCTTCACTTCCCTCTCCTGTGCTTTCTTCCCCTTCACTTCCCTCTCCTGTGCTTTCTTCCCCTTCCCTTCCCTCTCCTGTGCGTTCTTCCTCTTCCCTTCCCTCTCCTGTGCTTTCTTCCCCTTCACTTCCCTCTCCTGTGCTTTCTTTCCCTTCCCCTCCCTCTCCTGTGCTTTCTTTCCCTTCCCCTCCCTCTCCTGTGCTTTCTTCCCCTTCCCTTCCCTCTCCTGTGCGTTCTTCCTCTTCCCTTCCCTCTCCTGTGCTTTCTTCCCCCTCACTTCCCTCTCCTGTGTGTTCTTGTCCTTCCCTTCCCTCTCCTGTGTGTTCTTCCCCTTCCCTTCCCTCTCCTGTGTGTACTTCTCCTTCCCTTCCCTCTGTTGTGCTTTCCTCCCCTTCGCTTGCTTCTCCTGTGCTTTCTTCCCCTTCGCTTGCTTCTCCTGTGTGTACTTCCCCTTCCCTTTCCTCTACTGTGCTTTCTTCCCCTTTGCTTGCTTCTCCTGTGCTTTCTTTCCCTTCGCTTCCTTCTCCTGTGTGTACTATCACTTCCCTTCCCTCTCCAGTGTGTTCTTCCTGTTCAATTCTCTCTCCTGTGTGTTCTTCCTCTTCCCTTCCCTCTCCTGTGTGTTCTTCCCCTTCAATTCCCTCTTCTATGTATTCTTCTCCTTCCCTTCCCTCTCCTGTGCTTTCTTCCCCTTCCCTTCCCTCTCCTATGAATGCTTCCCCTTCCCTTCCCTCTCCTGTGTGTTCTTCCCCTTCCCTTCCCTCTCCTGTGTGTACTTCTCCTTCCCTTCCCTCTCTTGTGCTTTCCTCCCCTTCGCTTGCTTCTCCTGTGCTTTCTTCCCCTTCGCTTGCTTCTCCTGTGTGTACTTCCCCTTCCCTTTCCTCTACTGTGCTTTCTTCCCCTTTGCTTGCTTCTCCTGTGCTTTCTTCCCCTCCGCTTGCTTCTCCTGTGCTTTCTTTCCCTTCGCTTCCTTCTCCTGTGTGTACTTCCCCTTCCCTTTCCTCTCCTGTGTGTACTTCCCCTTCCCTTCCCTCTACTGTGCTTTCTTCCCCTTTGCTTGCTTCTCCTGTGCTTTCTTCCCATTTGCTTGCTTCTCCTGGGCTTTCTTCCCTTTCACTTTCCTCTCCTGGGCTTTCTTCCCTTTCACTTTCCTCTCCTGGGCCTTCTTCCCTTTCACGTTCCTCTCCTGGGCTTTCTTCCCTTTCACTTTCCTCTCCTGGGCTTTCTTCCCTTTCACTTTCCTCTCCTGGGCTTTCTTCCCTTTCACTTTCCTCTCCTGGGCTTTCTTCCCTTTCACTTTCCTCTCCTGGGCTTTCTTCCCTTTCACTTTCCTCTCCTGGGCTTTCTTCCCTTTCACTTTCCTCTCCTGGGCTTTCTTCCCTTTCACTTTCCTCTCCTGGGCTTTCTTCCCTTTCACTTTCCTCTCCTGGGCTTTCTTCCCTTTCACTTTCCTCTCCTGGGCTTTCTTCCCTTTCACTTTCCTCTCCTGGGCTCTCTTCCTCTCTTACTTGTGTTTCCTCTTCTAACATTTCCAGACCTGGCCAACA